>NC_057801.1:188443170-188452473 GCF_018294505.1 Triticum aestivum
CACGCCGCCCGCCTCCTCACCGGCGCCGCCCCGGCGACGCCCTCCGCCGCCCTCCGGTCCCGTCGTCGCCGGCCGCTGCCTCCTTCCCCGTCGTCGCCGGTGAACAGTGCCGCCGCCGCCTCGGAGTCCGTGCCCGATCCAGATCTGGATCTGGGATATTTCGGTTGACCTCTCTCCCCCGAAACCCTAATTTTTTCGTGCTATCTTTGACTGCTTGTATCTCCGCAACCGTAGATCCGTTTTGGGTGTATGATATATCAAAATCTTCGTCTCGACATGTACTTCATTCCATTCCATTGCGTCATTTGCATTTGAGGTCATCTTGATACCCAAAATGCTGTTAGAAGGAGGCTTCGTGAGTTAAATTGCAGATCCGTTAGTTCATCATGCACTTTTGTCATTTTTGCTATGATTAATCCATGTATGATATGCCTGTGCCCCTTTGGGATGTATTGTGAAGCATTTTGTCTTCTTTCCAGAGGTGCCACCCATGCATTTTTAGGATGTGTGTGTTGTCTTGTGCAAGCTTGCGAAGTAGGGTACCTGAGAATGCAGATTTCAGGGACTTAGTGATTTTCACTAAGTCTGGGATATTTTAGTTCATGATGCTTTATGTCCAGCTTGTTTCCTAGTGATCCGTGCCTCTTTTGAGGATGATCAGTAAGGGAGTTTTGATATTTATGTTATGCTCTATCCATCCATGTCTTTGTTGGCATTTGTGGAGTGCTCTAGGTTGACTCAATCGAGCTCAACTTTTGCTTCGTTGTTAATCTGGGCAGATCGTCAACTTGTTTGCGATTTCGCCGATGCTACCGTTAGCGTTCCATGCATGCTATGCATTCGTTCTTGCCATGAGTAGCTAGCACTTTGTGCCTTCTTGCTGGTGATATGCTTTCCTTGCCATGTCTTGCACCGTAGTGAGTGCATCGAGCTCGTTTACATGCCTTCGTGAGTTAAATTTCAGCATGTCTCAGTTTCACTAAGTCTGAAAACTGATTGTGTTCGAGCGATGTTCGTAAGCTCGGTAGAGTATTTTGTGAACCCTTTTGGCCCCAGGTCACTTTGGGTGTTTTATTAAGCTTGTTGAGTAGCTCCATGCCATGTTCTTACTTGTCATGTTCAGGTCCTCTATCATGTTGTTTTGCTGCTCCGAAGAGAGCTTCGTGATCTGAAATTTCAGACTAGTGTTAATTTCACTAAGTCTGAAATCTGTTTTGCATTTGTGTTTTAGCCATGCTTGTTTGAACCTCTTAATGGATGAATTTGCCTATGGCTCAGTGCTAGTGTTTTGTCAACCATCTTGTGTACATCACTGCCATGTATTTTGTTTTCATGTTTGGTGGCTGTAGCATGTTCATTTCGTTGCATTTAGATGCCTACTTGCTGTAAATCGCAGACCGGTGTCATATCTTAAACGCTCGCCATTTCCAAACCGTAGCTCCGATTCCTATGATCTTTATATCGTTTTCAAGCGATTTCATCCCCTCTATCCAGTGGCACACTTGGTTTTCCAAGTTGATGCCAGGTTCATGCATTTCCTGTCATGTCTTGCATATTGCATCCCGCATCGCATCCTGCATAGCATATCGTCATTTCATCATATTGCTTGGTCTTGCCCGTGGTTGATTGTGTCCTTGTTGCTTGTTTGTCTTTGGGTAGAGCCGGGAGACGAGTTCGCTACCGAGGAGCCCGTTGAGTTTGCTTGTGAGGATCCAGTCAACTCTGACAACTGTGCAGGCAAGATGATCATACCCTCGAAATCACTACTATCTTTGCTATGCTAGTTTGCTCGCTCTTTTGCTTGCCACTGCTTCGATGCCTACCTTTTGCTTGTCAGCCTCCCAATTGCCATGTTGAACCTCTAACCCACCTTTGTCCTAGCAAACCGTTGATTGGCTATGTTACCGCTTGCTCAGCCCTTCTTATAGCGTTGTTAGTTGCAGGTGAAGATTGGAGCCGTTCCTTGTGGGAACATTTATATTGCTTGTTGGGATATCATTATATTGCTATGTTATCTTAACGCATCTATATACTTGGTAAAGGGTGGAAGGCTCGGCCTCTCGCCTAGTGTTTTGTTCCACTCTTGCCGCCCTAGTTTCCGTCATATCGGTGTTATGTTCCCGGATTGTTGCGTCCCTTACACGGTTGGGCTATAATGGGAACCCCTTGATAGTTCGCCTTGATTAAAGCTTTTCCAGCAATGCCCAACATTGGTTTTACCATTTGCCACCTAGCCTCTTTTCCCTTGGGTTTCCGGAGCCCGAGGGTCATCGTATTTTAGCCCCCCTTGGGCCAGTGCTCCCTCTGAGTGTTGGTCCGAACTGAGCTGCCTGCGGGGCCACCTCGGGGAAACTTGAGGGTTGGTTTTACTCGTAGCTAGTCTCATCTGAGTGTGCCCTGAGAAAGAGATATGTGCAGCTCCTATCGGGATTTGTCGGCACATTCGGGCGGTGTTGCTGGGCTTGTTTTAACCTGTCGAATCATCTTGTTGTACCAAGGTACCGAGTCTGATCGGTGTGTCTTGGGTGGAGGTCTATTCCTTCGTTGACCGTGAGAGCTTGTTATGGGCTAAGTTGGGACCCCCCTGCAGGGATTGATCTTTCGAAAGCCGTGCCCGCGGTTATGGGCGGATGGGAATTTGTTAATGTCCGGTTGTAGATGACTTGAATTAAACTTAATTAAAATGAATCAACCGTGTGTGTTACCGTGATGGCCCCTTCTCGGCGGAGTCCGGGAAGTGGACACGGTGTTGGAGTTATGCTTGCGCAGGATGTTCCTTTAGCTTCTCGCTCGTGCTTCGCCTTCTCTTCTCGCTCTCTTTTGCGTATAAGTTAGCCACCACATATGCTAGTCGCTTAATGCAGCTCCACACATATTGGCCTTATCCATTCCTATGAGCTTAAATAGTCTTGATCGCGTGGGTGTGAGATTGCTGAGTCCCTGTGGCTCACAGATACTACAACTCCAGATGCAGGTCCAGGTGATTCTCCTCCAGTTGACGATTACGAGCTCAGGTGGGAGTTCGACGAGGACTCTCAGCGATACTACGTATCTTTTCCGGATGATCAGTAGTGGTGCCTAGTTGGGGTTATCGATTCAGGACCTTGTCGCATGTTGGGGGTCTTTTCTATTTTGGCGCCGTAGTCGGGCCATGAGTGCTTGTTTGATGGATGTTATTTATGTACTCTGATGTGACGTGGCGAGTGTAAGCCAACTATGTTATCTCCCCCTTTTATTATGTATTACATGGGATGTTGTAATGATTGCCTGACTTGCGACATTGCTTTCAATGCGGTTATGCCTCTAAGTCGTGCCCCGACACGTGGGAGCTATAGCCGCATCGAGGGCGTTACAAGTTGGTATCAGAGCCTTCCCCGACCTTAGGAGCCCCACTGCTTGATCGTTTTTAGCGGCCGAGTTGTGTCTAGAAAAAATGTTTTGAGTCCTTAGGAATTATATATCGGAGAGCTTAGGAATTCTTTTTACTTCCCAGTCTCCTCATCGCTCTGGTAAGGTATCCTGGCGTAGAGTTTTGACTCTTCTCTTCTAAAATTTCACAAAAAAAATTTTTTTAGGATCACGCGAGTATCTTGGTTTTGTTCCGATGGTTTTGTGACGAGAACATTGTTCTTGGTGCCTCCTGTCTTTAGGGGTTGTGGCAGTGTCCCGGGGAGTTGAGCTCCGAGGTGTTGTCGTCACAATTTCATCGTTGCAATTCTGGTATACTTGAGATATGTTCGCCGACATCGAAAATCTCTTTTATGCAGTTCGTTGGTGAGATAACCTCGACGCCACCCAGTACTGGGGCGGGAGTTCGGGAGTATCGCCATAACTTGTATAACGGATGCTTTTCGAAGGTTGAGGTAGATGGTTTCCGAAGTTTTCCTGGTTATGTGTTGAAGGATGGATACAGCTGGATGTAGGATTTGCTAGTTTGGGTGAGATATTGTGCTTCCCCTGTATCCCCAACACCTGATTGCATAACCGGAAAGGTTCGGGAGTTTCATAGGTGGGAAATCTAGTAGCTCTAGTTCTTCTTCCACGGATATTGGTTTGAGATTGGGATTTCTTACCGATTATTCGTTCTTGATCCGTACCTTGTTGATTTATTTCTCTACCTTAATTCTTCGTGGCTTCGCAATTTGTGGATATGTGATCATTTGAAGAGGAATGCATTCGTTCATTTTGTTCGGATGTGAAGACTATATGTTGCAATTTTCAGTCCGTTGGATTCAGCTTCTATATTGTTGTCTATCTATGTGCTAATGGTAGTCAACCTCTTCAGGATGGCTCCTCCAACGCGCACGACTCCGAATCCTAATCCGCCTCCACCTCCGCCTCCTCTGGAAGCATGGCAAGCTGTGATGGCCGCTACTAATGCAAACACACAGTTGATCATGCAAATCCTTCAAGAGCGCAATCAAGGCAGTCAAGGGAATCAAGGCCATAATCAGCATCACTTTGCTACTCTGAACCAGTTCCTTGCTAATGGCCCAAAGACGTTCAGCGTTTGTGTTGAGGCTACCGACGCTGACGATTGGCTAGTGGATCTGGGCAAGCATTTTGAATGCAGCAACGTCCGGCCTGAAGATTTCGTCAAGTTCGCTTCTTTCCAGCTCAAAGATCAGGCTGCAGAGTGGTTCCAGCAGTACAAGGATTCCAGAGGTGGACGTGTTATCACTTGGGACGATTTCCGTCAAGATTTCCGCGCTCATCACATCCCTCAAAGTGTGGTTGAGAGTAAGCGTCAGGAATTCCGCAATCTGAAGCAAGGTTCTTTGTCTGTCTATGACTACAACAAGTTGTTCCAGAAGCTCGCCCGTTTTGCCAAGCAGGATGTTCCTGATGAGAAGAGTATGATCTATCAGTTCAGGGGTGGTCTTCGTGAGGAAATTCAGCTCGCTCTTGTCCTCTTTGAGCCGTTGAGATACGATGAGTTCTACAACATGGCACTGAAGCAAGAGGCTGCTCAGATGAGATGTGATGCTTCCAGGAAGCGTGCCAGAGATGTTACTCCGTCTTCCTCTACTCAAGTGGTCAAGCAGCAGAAGTATTGGCTTCCTCCTCCTCCGTTCCGTCAGCCGTATCAGCAGAAGAGCAAAGGTGGCAGTGGTTTCTCCCACCCACCCAACCCAGGCTTTCAGAACAAGGCTTCGTCTCAAGCTCCAAGACCGAGTGCTCCGTATCACCGTCCGCTTTCAGAGGTCACGTGCAACAAGTGCCAACAGAAGGGTCACTATGCCAACAAGTGTACCAACCAGAGGCGTCTTCCTCCTCCTCCTCCTGTCAGATCGGCAAGTACAGCTGTGGTCAAGCACAATCCCAAGAACGCCAAGGTCAATATGGTGAATGCAGCTCAGGCAGAGGATTCTTCAGATGTGATCATGGGTAACCTTCTTGTTAACGATGTTCCTGCGAAAGTTCTTTTTGACTCTGGTGCATCGCATTCCTTCATGTCATTTCCTTTTGCATCGGAGAACAATTTTAGCACTAGGGCATTACCTAGAGCTATGCAAGTCGTCTCTCCAGCTAAGCGACTAAGTTCCAGTATGGAGGTGCCGGATATTTCAATCTTGATGGGTGATTTCAAGTTTCTCGCTTCTCCTATGATTCTTGGCAACTCGGATATCGATCTTATTCTCGGGATGGACTGGCTCTCTAAGCATAAAGCTCAGCTTGATTGTGCAGCCAGGCAGATTCAACTGACTCATTCGTCTGAGGAGGTCATTGTATTTGCCGCTCGGGATAATTCCATCCGGTTGTTTTCTCTCAATGAGAAGGGTGAATTGGATGCTATTTCGCGGATTCCGGTTGTTTGTGAGTATCAAGACGTCTTTCCAGAAGAACTTCCAGGGATGCCTCTGCACCGGCCAGTTGAATTCGTTATTGAACTTGAGCCTGGTACGGAACCTGTGTGCAAACGTCCCTACAAGCTCGGCCCCGAAGAGTTGAAGGAGTTGAAGAAACAACTCGATGAGCAAGAAAGATTGGGTCTCATTCGGCCTAGTACTTCTCCGTGGGGTTGTGGTGTTCTTTTTGTGAGGAAGAAGGATGGATCGAGTCGACTTTGTGTTGATTACCGTCCAGTAAACAAGAAGACCATCAAGAACAAATACCCACTTCCCAACATCAATGAGCTATTCGAACAACTCAAGGGTGCTCAAGTATTCTCCAAGCTTGATCTTCGTATGGGTTATCATCAGATTCGTATTCGTGAGCAAGATATTCCCAAGACGGCGTTCAGAACAAGCTTTGGTTCATATGAATACACCGTCATGTCTTTTGGCCTCGCCAACGCTCCTCCGACGTTCTCTCGCATGATGAACTTCATCTTCAACCCCTACACCAATGAATTCGTTCTGGTCTATCTCGACGACATTCTGGTTTTCTCGAAGAACAAGAAAGATCATGCCAAGCACTTGCGTTTGGTTCTTGACAAGCTCAGAGAACATCAGTTCTACGCCAAGTTCTCCAAGTGTGAATTTTGGCTCGATGAGGTTCTGTATCTTGGTCATATCATCTCTGCCAAGGGCATTTCCGTGAATCCTGAGAAGGTGTCTGCAATTGTGAATTGGGAACCTCCTCAGAATGTAAAGCAACTCCACAGTTTCCTCGGTCTCGCAAGCTATTGCAGAAGATTCGTTGAAAACTTTTCTAAGATCGCCAAGCCTCTCTCAAATCTTCTTCAGAAGCACGTCAAGTACGTTTGGTCTCCGGAGTGTGATATTGCTTTCAACTCTTTGAAAGAGAAATTGATCACTGCTCCAGTTCTGACTCCACCTGATGAAACCAAGCCGTACGAGGTCTTTTGTGATGCCTCTCTCCAAGGTCTCGGTGCTGTACTGATGCAAGAGAAGAAAGTTGTTGCTTATACCTCTCGCCAGTTGAAACCTAATGAGAAGAACTACCCCACTCATGATCTCGAGTTGGCGGCAGTGGTGCACGCTTTGTTGACTTGGAGACATCTTCTATTGGGAAGGAAAGTGGATATTTTCACTGATCACAAGAGTCTCAAGTACATCTTCACTCAGCCTAATCTCAACCTCAGGCAGACTCGATGGGTCGAAATGATTCAAGAGTACAATCCGAGTATCGAGTATACTCCAGGCAAGGCTAATGTGATTGCTGACGCTTTGAGCAGAAAAGCATATTGCAACAGTCTGATTCTCAAGCCTTATCAACCCGAGCTTTGTGAAGCTTTCCGCAAACTTAATCTGCAAGTTGTTCCTCAAGGTTTCCTCGCCAACCTTCAAGTTTCTCCTACCTTAGAAGACCAGATTCGCCAAGCCCAACTTCTTGATGCTATGGTGAAGAAGGTGAAGTTTGGTATTGCAAAGAGTCAGTCCAAGTACAAGTGCTTCCGACTTGATGACAAGGACACTCTCTTCTTCGAGGATCGAATTGTTGTGCCCAAAGGTGAACTCCGTAAGGTGATCATGAACGAGGCTCACAACTCTCTCCTCTCCATCCACCCTGGTAGTACGAAGATGTATCAGGACCTCAAGCAAGCTTATTGGTGGACTCGAATGAAGCGCGAAATCGCTCAATTCGTGAATGAGTGTGATGTCTGCAGAAGAGTGAAGGCAGAACACCAAAGGCCAGCTGGTCTCCTCCAACCTCTTGCCATTCCAGAATGGAAGTTTGACCACATTGAAATGGACTTCGTGACTGGGTTTCCAAAGTCCAAGCGTGGCAATGATGCTATATTTGTTGTCATCGACAAGCTCACCAAAGTGGCTCATTTTCTGCCTATCAAAGAGTCAATCACTGCAGCTCAATTGGCGGAACTCTATACCTCTCGCATTGTCTCTCTGCACGGTATTCCTCAAGTGATATCTTCAGACCGTGGCAGCATCTTTACCTCCAAGTTTTGGGATTCTTTTCAGAAGGCCATGGGCACCAACATCCGCTTCAGCACAGCTTTCCATCCTCAAACAAGCGGTCAAGTCGAGCGTGTCAACCAAATTCTTGAAGATATGCTCAGGGCTTGTGTGATCTCCTTCGGCATGAAGTGGGAGGATTGTCTTCCTTATGCTGAATTCTCATACAACAACAGCTTTCAAGCAAGTTCGGGCAAGGCCCCCTTTGAAATTCTATATGGCAGGAAGTGCCGTACCCCTCTCAACTGGTCTGAAACCGGTGAACGTCAGCTGCTGGGTAATGACTTAATCACAGAAGCAGAAGAAATGTGCAAAGTCATTCGTGATAACCTCAAAGCAGCCCAGTCCCGCCAGAAGAGCTACTATGATAGTAAGCACCGTGAATTGGTTTTCGAGATCGGAGATCATGTTTACCTCCGCGTCTCTCCCATGAAAGGTACTCGTCGCTTCGGTATCAAAGGGAAGCTTGCCCCTAGATACGTGGGACCTTTCAAGATTGTCAGCAAGAGAGGCGACCTCGCCTATCAACTCGAGCTTCCTTCAAACTTTGCAAATGTTCATGATGTGTTCCATGTCTCTCAGCTTCGAAAGTGCTTCAAGACTCCTGACCGCACCATCAACTTCGAGGACATTGAGATCCAAGAAGATCTCTCCTATCGTGAGCACCCAGTTGCTATTCTCGAAGAGACTGAACGCAAAACTCGCAACAAGTCAATCAAATTCCTCAAAGTTAAGTGGTCTCACCATTCCGACCGTGAAGCTACCTGGGAACGCGAGGATCACCTCCGTTCTGAGTACCCGGAGTTCTTTCAGTCCTAGATCTCGGGACGAGATTTTTTCGTAGTGGTGGAGTGTTGTAACGCCCCGGATGTAACTTTCCATATTTGTATCCAACTCTTGCCGTCTCCGGCGCCAAGTTATATTTATTTCTCGGGTTGGGTCTTTGTCTTCGTGTGTGTTGTTTTCGTTTTCATGCATCTCATATCAGGTCATCACGTGCATTGCATGTGCATACATGTTCATCTCATGCATTCGAGCATTTTCCCCGTTGTCCGTTTTGCATTCCGGTGCTTCGTTCTCCTCCGGTGGTCATTTCTAGATTTCTTTCGTGTGTGGGGTTTAAACATTTCCGGATTGGAACGAGTCTTGCCAAGCGGCCTTGGTTTACTACCGGTAGACCGCCTGTCAAGTTTCGGGTCATTTGGACTTCGTTTGATACTCCAACGGTTAACCGAGGGACCGAAAAGGCACCGTGTGTGTTGCAGCCCAACACCCCCCCAAATTTGGCCCAAAACCCACAAAACGCTGCTCCATGTCCTAGAGCGTTCGATCACGATCGTGTGGGCGAAAACCGCACCTCGTTTGGACTCTCCTAGCTCCCTCTATGCCTATATATACACCCCTCCGTTTTCGGATCTCTCCC